>NC_056749.1:568512293-568542293 GCF_019279795.1 Protopterus annectens
TCTAGGCAACTCTCTCTATTAACCTGTGAGAAGTTCTTTGTCCTAATTAACATCCTGTAAAAGGAGATACTAGGGCCCAAACCCTTAAAAAACAGTTTCTTATCTAAACAATCACCTGGAAGGAAGACCTCAGGGACATGGAGTATATTAGCATAGTCAGGAGCTGCTTCATTTCATGCACAACCAATCGTCAGACATTTTATATGGATTTGATGAAAGCATTCCTGTGGATGTAAGAGTCCTCGACTTTAAAAAGCTTTTGATTCAGTACTACATAGCATCATTATCAGGACTGACCAAGACTGGAATGTGAACAACGTTACTGAAAGGAAGACTGCACATTAGCTACAAAACAGAGAATCATGAATTGGTATTGCAGCAATGGAGGTTAACTCGTATTTCTTTGGGATCAGGAAAGGTGTCACATAAGGCTCAGCACTGGGAACATTCATATTTAATGTGTTTTCAGCTACTACTATACAAAGTGGGCCATAATAATGGGGAAACAAATTTGCTGATGACACCAAAACTGGAAGTTTGGAAGCTGATCTTAAGGACCAGACACACAACAGAATTATTTCATTTGCTTGTGTAACAATGTAAGGTACTCCTAGGTAAGCCAGGAGAAGTAGGGCAATGGATGAGTAACATATAAATAAAGAATTATATGTCATTTCTATATCAAACTGATTTGTACAGATGCTTGTGTTGAAAAATGTATTTGTAAAGTTGCTTGTGTTCAAAAAAGTGTACCAACAGTGGGTCCTGTTGGAGAGAAAAATAAATGCACCTGTATTTTAGACTGTATTATAACTGCAGAAATGAATATATTGTAACAAAGGATACTGGAAGAGAAGAGGTTAATCTCAATCCAGCTAACAGTGTCAAATAATCTGAAATTAAATTACTTAATTTAGGCCATAAAGATTGTATCTTACAGTTCTGATTGCAGCCAGAGACAATAGGAAGCCCTCTGTATTTCCCTTGGGGATGAACAAATTGCTACTCTGGAAGAGTGGAGGTTTGAAATTGTTTTATGACTTCCAGAAGTTGCAACAGATCTTAGCAAAGCTCTAGGTGTGTAAGGTAACACAACCGCGCTAAATCTTGGCAGTTTCCAGTAAACGGGATGGTATGGATACCAGAAGTCAGATGACCAGATGCAAGTGATTTCATTCTGTAATCTAGCACAAAAATAATGTTTTAATACTAGATGAGACTGAAGTCTCACAGCAGTCTTATTTGAAACCTGACATTGAAGGATCATTCATCTACTTCACCTTGCCTTGCTTTAGTATGTAACCAGGGAATAGCAATTTTTTTAGCTCAGTCAGGAAAATATAGTGAGAATAATTAAGTACTGCTTTTCAGTATCAGTGTGAATCTATTCATCTGTTATTTTAATATTTCCTGTGACTCAAACCCTGCTGTTTATTGTAAATAGTATTTTCATGTTCTTTTATTATTTATTATTAAAGATATTTAAATGTTTCATTGTGGCTGGTCTTTTAGAGAATGTTTTTAACCTTTGAGAGTACTTACATTTACTGGGTGACACTGTGGCATGCTCCTGAAAGCCTTGCTGTTTGATCAACAATACCATTTGCATTAGTATTCATTTCTCTCAGTATAATTGGGTACCCCTTTACGAGCATTAGAGTAGCTGTCTTTTTAGTGTCTGGTGGCAGTAACTAACTTATAATCTGGGAAAAAGGTGGCAGAGTGAGTAAATCTTTGCCAGCCTTTCCCGTGCGTGTGTGTGTGTGTGTGTGTGTGTGTGTGTGTGTGTGTGTGTGTGTGTGTGTGTGTGTGTGTGTGTGTGCAAATCAAATCTCAAAGAGTGTGTGTGTGTCAGCTGCTTGGAGAAAGGACACAGAGCACTGATTTCACAGACAGAGTGGTGGAGGACTTGGCTTGGACACTCAGCTGAGGACTCAACTCTATAGCTGTGCCAGTGGGGAGTCTTACTGGGGGCCTGGAGAGAAAGGGGGAACCCAGCCCTTGGACTGAGTGTGTTCCCTGTGTGCTCTTAAGGAAAACTGTGCTTCATGCAAACAGCTGCATCTGGAAATACTGTGTGTATCTACTTTCTTCCAAGTGAACGTCCCTCACTGGTGTCAGTAGTGAGGGTTCAAGCTCCTTGATTGCTGATCCAGAGGGGGAACATCACAGCTTGTTTAAGTTGGCTTTAGATAATCAAGTAATATTTAACAGCAGAAAATGTAAAGTGATGCACCTGGGTTTATCCAACAAAGCATATCCTTACGCTCTTAACCAAGATCTTATTTCTGAGAGTGTAACTTTTAAGGGCCTTGGTGCTACAGTAACAGAAGACTGCATTTTGAATGCCACAAGAACTTCGAGACCAGAAGATAGTTTTGCATTATTAAAACTGCTATGATCCCTAGCATCGAGAAACAAGGAAGTGTTGATTCCAATGTCTGAAAGTTTATTCAGATTGAATACAATTTTTACATTCTTGATTTTAAGGAAATAAGTATGTTATAAAGCATACAAAAAATGTTTCACACAACACATTCTGTCTTACAGGAAGCTTGGGTATGAAGCCCAGCTGAACTTGCATTTTATTATGCATCATCTTTGGAGTAAAAATCTAATCTGATCCTTTAAATGTTCAATGGACAGAGTCCATCAAGCTATGATAGAGCTGCAAGGAACAACAGACACCTTACACCCATAGATAACAGTGTTGGAGCAAAAGGAAGAGAATTCTATACTGGAATAATTTCAAGATTAGGAATACGCTCTCACTCAAAATAAGATTATCTGAATGTATATGCCATTTTAAAACTTTTGTTGATCTGTGGTTCACACACAAAAATCACATGACATGGTTTATATGGAACAGGGCTTGTAATGTTTAAATAGTACAAATCAGGATTCGGCCATGCCCCTATCAACAATGTTCAATCTCAGCCTCCATACAGGTTTTGTACCAAGTGAAGGGAGAACAGCTACAGTCATTCCCTTGCATAAGGGAGGACCATCCACAATCCCAGGCAATTACAGACCCATAAGTCTGACCAGCCTCATTTGCAAAGCCACAGAAAGACTTATCAGGGAATTAATCAGTCAGGACATAGGGAATTTGCAAACACTAGACCCTTGTCAGTTTGGATTCATCAAGGGCAGGCCACGCTTGCTCAACCTGTTGGATTTTTTTGAAAAAGTCACCAAAGCAATAGATGAAGGCAAAATGTTATACACCACATACATCAACCTGGCCAAAGCTGATGACACAATTTCAGGCATAGTAGAAAATCTAAAAAAACTGAGAATAAACCCCTATGTCACCCACTGTATTGCCAACTGACTCACAGCTAGGATGCAGGCAATCAAAATAGGGGAACTTACCTTCACAAAGAGATCAGTCACTAGTGGAGTCCCCCAGGGTTCTGTGCTGGGACCTCTCCTGGTTTTCATCTACATTTCTGAAGTAAAAGGGCTCTGGCTGACTAGGTTTGGAAATGACTGCAGCCTAGGATAGCCATCCTGCAGGTAGGTTCATCTCAAATAAATAACTGGTGACAAAAAATCATGGACTCAAAACAAATGCCAAAAAAATGCATTATTGTATCCTTCGAAAGAAATCTTGATGAGTGGATGGGAAATAGAAAGTTCACCCGGGCATCACTCCAGTGGCTCTACTTGATAGAGGCACTGGGAACTAATGTCGGGCAGCACAATGCCAGGGCACGTCTATGGGCTAGGCTTGTAAAGGCTCCAGGGCCATTAGCATAGTACACACCTATGAAGCTAAGAAAGTCATCTATAATAGGGTACTACAACAAAGACAATACTCCCCTAAGAGTTGACCCAGCTGTACAGGGTTTGAGAATTTATGTGGACAGTGATCTAACTTTTGACCAACATGTGTTTACTGTTGTAAGAATGTCCTATATTGCAGAGTTTACAGACAAAGTGATAGTGTCTAGATCTAGGGCTGTCAGTGATCCCCTTTACTCAACCTTCATTAGGCCAGTCACTGAATACAATGCTCCCTTTGAAATGTATCTGCACACACACACACACGCATGCAGCAACTTTTAACACCCCTAGAGATACCTCACAAAAAGGATACAAGGACTAAACAATGTGTCCTACATGGACAGACTCAAAGCCTTGTCACTATACTTGGTGTCTTACAGACTGCTAAGAGGTGACCTGTGTCTGGCATACAAGGCATCCACAGACCAATTACTGATGGATTTACTGCATATAAGCAAGCAAAATGGCATCGGAAATACTCGGTCTAGGGATCTAAACCAGTTCTGCAACATCAACAGAATGGTTGGGAGGGACAGGTGTATCTCGCAGAGGATACTGCTGCCATGGAACAGACTCCCCATCCACATAAAACAAAGGCCATCCCTGTCCACATTCAACATCAACTTATCTGTGGATGGGAAACAGAAAATTAACCCCAGGACTACCCCCTGCACTACTAATTCAAAAAGGATCTCCAAAATTCTTTATCAGTTTATTGACCATGCAAAGGTTAATATGGATAATCTATAACCAAATGGCATAGATTATTTTGAGCACAAATGTGAAACTGTTTAGGCTTAAAATGCATCACAAGGCCAGCTAGCCTAGTACTTACCTATAAACCTATAACAAACTTTAATGAGGTCCTCAATCTAATGAAACGTGGAACAGAGCTCATAATGAACTCTGATGAGGTCCTAAGCCTAATGAAGCATTCAAACTTTGAAGCAATACTACATGTACTGGATCACCTATAACAGAGAGCTGTAACTGAGGCCTAGGCACGACCTGCAGCCATAACATTTTTGAGACAGCCCACATATTTGAGTGATTGTCTGCCCACATATTTGAGTGATTGTCTGCACTATGAAACACTACATAAAGAAGGTGCTGTTTTTATGGAGCTGTAAGCCAACGGACAATTTTAGTTAAATTTATTTCAAACTCAAAAGTTAAGAAAAACTGTTATTGTTCTTGGACGTATATTTTTTATAATATATATATATATATATATATATATATATATATATATATATATATATATATATATATACACATACACACACATACAGTGGATATAAAAAGTTTACACACCCCTGTTAAAATGCCAGGTTTTTGTGATATAGAAAATGAGACCACAATAAATCATTTCAAAACTTTTCCCACCTCTAATGTGACCTATAACCTGTACAATTTAATTGAGAAACAAACAAATCTATTAGGGGAAAAAATATAAAAAATAAAAAAAACAATACGCTGGTTGCATAAGTGTAGACACCCTTAAACTAATACTTTGTTGTATGTGCACACCCTTAAACTAATACTTTGTTGAAGCACCTTTTGATTTCTTTCTTTGTATAGGCATTTTTCAGCTTTTCCTGACCACCACTTCAAGTTTATAGTGTTGGACTATATGGAATGGAATGCAAGGGGTTTTAGCACAGATGAACACCTCAACAAGAAGGAACTAATCTGGATTTTGATGCGTGACGCCCTGACTCCCCCTGGGCTCAGTGACTGCTGTTCCATTTCCCCAATCTTAAAATTGAAAAGTATGGAGGGGTAATTCATCAGTCATCTTTATAATCTGTTGCATATACATTGTTGTAACATGTTTGGCACTGTTTTTTCACCTATACACACCGTTTCAAACTGTCATTATATTTTCAAGTTTTTAATCAATTAATTAATTTTTTAAGCAGTATTTCGGTCGGTTTTAACCACGACTACAGGATGTTCCTTTATATTGTGTGGTTTATGTGATTAATGCAGTTCTGATGAAGTCTTGATGTAAGATGAAAGTGCTTGACTGCTATTTTTGCTCAATAATCTTTGGTGGTTGCTACTAGTTGTGTGGTTTTTACTGGTCTTGTGTGCGCCCTCCTGGACCTCCATAATTTTTTTTGTTTGATTAAAAAGTATGTTAAGAGAAGTAATCTTATTTAGAAACCCTCTCAAATTTTTCTTAACCCACTTCTCTGAAACTGCCAACAGATTCTCTGCTCCCTCATCTAATTTTGGCAAGAAACAAAATAAACAAATGGGTACTGAAGGTGATTCATGTAGGATACAGATGGCAATGGGAGGAAATCTTTCCTTTCCAGGGGATTCCTCCTCATCTTCCAAAGTAATTTCTTCTCTTTCCTCCTGTCTTTCACATTATGGTGTCTCAGGGTGGCAACAGAAGCAGCTCCTCCTTCTTGGTTAGGGGAAGGATTTTACTTAAGAATGTTTTAAGTGTCAAAGAAAGAAAACTCATGGAGACCAGTGCTGGATCTCTCCTTTCTGAATCAGTTTCCGAAAGTGCCCCAATTTAAAATGCTTTCACTGTACAACTTGTTATATATTCTTCCTCTTTTGAGTTTTCTGGTAACCTTAGGTTTAAAAGATGCATTTCATCACATCCATATTCATTTAAACTTCAGGCATTTCTTAAGGCCGTGTGCGTCTGGATCACATTATTAGTTCTCTGCCATACCCTTTGAGTTATATACTACTGAAAGGGTGTTCAAAAAGTTTCTAGCTCCTATGATAGCCCACTGCAGATGGCAGGTTTTTCAAACTTTTCTGTATTTAGATGACTTATCTTTGCATAGTCTTTTAAAAAGTGTTAGGAACCTCTATTTTGGTCACGATGTCTGCTAATCAGGCTGGGGTTCCAGCAGAACATTCAGTAGTCTTTTCTAACTCCATCTCACTGGATTGTGTTTATGAGGTGCCTGTTAAACACCTTGCTACAAACAGCTTTTCATCCACAGAAAGAAAAAGATCTGTATTTATATCTATTCCAGTGGGTTTCCACTCTGTTTCTCACGATACCTCTTCTAAGACTCCACATGAGAAAGATACAGTGGTATCTGAAATCGTTTTGATCCCAGCATCAACATCCATTAGCCTTTCAAATTCTAGTTCCAGGATTTGTGAGAAGGGAAAGCATTTGATGGAGACATCAAATTCTTAGAATCCAAACCTCCCATTCTTCCCTCCTGCTTTAAAACAGTCGGTTATCACGGATGCCTCAGATTTTCCCTGGGTAGCGGTGTCAACGTGTATTAAAGTACATGGTCTTTGGGACAAAAAAAGACAGACCAAAACACAAACATAGAGAGATGCCAGCTTTTATAAATGCTCCCAACTCTCTGAATCATCTGTGGTCTCTGGGACTTCCAAGTGTTTATACAGAATAGCCCATTGATGAGGTACATGTATAAGCAACTGGAACCAGATCATACCCCGTATGCAAACTAGCCATGTTAGCATGGGATATAGATTTACAGCACAATCTCACTCTACAGGCATCCTTCATTCTGTCCCAGCAAAATAGTGTAGAAAACAAGCTGAGTATCTCATCAATAGAAAAGGAATAAAGTGGTTGTCCAATATTTGATCCATCTGTAGATAATTCCTCAGGTAGACATTTTTTTGCCTCCTTTCTCAACAATCAACTGGCAAACTTCTGTTCTAGGACCCATTGCAGGAAGGCCTGGAGGGCAGATGCCTTTTCATTTCCTTGTACATGAATGTTCCTGTATGTTTTGTTTTTTCACGTTTTCCTCTGATTTCCAAGGTACTTATGAATATTAGGAAGGACCCCCCCAAAGATTATTCTGGTGACTCCCTTCTGCTGTAGACAATAGTGGTTCTTCCTTGTTTTCAAATTGGCCAGGGGCAATTACCACAAGCTTCCTCACAGACTGATTTACTCTCACAACACTACAAGATGGGGGGAGGGGAGGGGGTTGATAAATCCCACCCCAAACAACTACAACTGTCTGCATGGATGATACGTACTACAGGTATCAATGGAGGTAAAAAAGCCTGTTACTTGAAAACCATATATTAGCAAATGGCACATTCCTTCTGTTATACAGGCAGAAGACAAAGTCTGAAGTTTGAATTTGCCTCGTGAAACGTTAATAGAAGTCATTGAACAATCAATACATGTATCACAGGATTTTAGTCATATTCGTGTCCACTGAGAGGAGGAGTTGCTGGAGGATGGGGTTTTCACTTCTTTCCAACTAGCACGGACTTTAGAATGAATATATATTGTCATGAGTGCAGGGGAAAGAAATGAAGGGGTTTATCATAGGCAATAAAATAATGTCTTTCTTTTAACTCTTACTAAGAGGGAGTGAAATTAAGAGCACTGTTACATCATGAGTCACTGTTGCTACCATTTGATATTATCAGTCCTAATGGATTGCTTCCTGCTGAGCTTTGAAGAATTTGCATTTTTTTAAACATATCACTGTCAAGCCCTTTTAGACCTGTCACCTGTCCTTGGCCATACTTAAGCTGATGGTGATGTGTGTATGACTCTTCAAAGCTTCCAGCCATCTTTTTTGCAGGGTCAGAGGATTTTTTCTTCTGTATGTGCCTACTTACCTATTATCCTCTTGGCTGGCAGTGAACTGCCTACACTGCTGATGTTTATGCAAGTAGGCAGTTCCAAATATCCACAGTCTCCAGTTAGACTGCATGGCCAGTCCTTGGCAGATATGCATATCTATAAGTCCATATAATCTGCACCTGTGAAAGCTAACCATCCGATAGGTGGCACTTTTGCAGTAGGACTGCACCAACTGCCTTCCACCTCACCCTGTGATGATTCAGTCATTGTAGGACACACTTTCCTGTTAACTTCTCCACATACCTCTCAACTGTACAGATTTTCACAGAATGTTCATATTTTTGCAATTTTCACAATTTTGGCCCATTTTTCATAAAATTGTGTTTTTCTGGCAAATTAGTGGCAAACCATTAAAGACTGATGTTAGAAAATAATGAAAGGCATTTGAGTTTAAGACTTCGTACCCTTCAGAAATTCCATGCTGATGCAAAAACCGTTATTCTAGCAACTTTCTAAGTAAGTAAGCGCAATATTTAAAAATTGTCCCTATTTTGGGGCCTTTGTCCCACTTTTATTTATGGCTCTGTCCAGATATTTTTGCTCAAAGAGGTTGAGAGGTATGCTTCTCCATCACTAAGGTTTAATGGTTAAACCTGTGTCTGATGGGAGTATATTCAAGCCAGGAATCTCTCCACTACAGAACTAATAAATGACAAATGTATATGCAGACCACACTGAGATGGAGCTGGAATTTAAAGGAGGATCATGAATAAGCAGAACATTTACATAAATCATGGGACTGGCTGAGTGTTAACAGCTGGGCTTCAGCGAATGGAAGCGGGTGTGCTAGCACAAAGAGTTGTCAACATGTAAATGATCAGTTTCTGATTTACCTGAAGAGGATGACGATACTGGAGTAATTATTAGCGTATGTATGAATCACTCTAAAATTGCCCAGTGGCAGTGGTTTAACAGACAAGGAGACAGGGTGTACTGTGAGCAGTTCTAGAAAAACCTAGATTTTTGAAACGTGTTAATTAAACTAATGAAGAGATTATGTGAGTTTATTACACTGGTGAAAGGGATGCAAAATGGAATCAATAAGAAGAGCCTATACAAGTTAGAATTCTGCAAAAAGACCAGGAGGCGGGTCAGGAGGAGTATGACTTTTGCCTTATAATGTGGCTACTGAGATGGAGAATGGGACTATCTTCCAAACATGGAAGAAATGGCAAAATCCATCATAACTGGCAAGTAAGGGAGTGGAAGCTAAGATCTGATTTGAACTAGATATTGCTTCACTGAGAGGGTGGTAGGTAGTAGAGAAAGTGTTGAAGTTTTGTAGTGGGAAGTAAAATTACAATAGTTTGTATATGTGATAGGTGGTAAAATGGGATAAAATGCTTATTAGCTTCATATCTACATCATACTTTTTTGTAGGCTGTTTTGGTACATTCTTGTGTCCCAGTTTATGGTTTGGTTTAATCACATCCCTTTCAACAGCATTTTTCTGCTCTTAGCTAAAGTATCGTCAGTAAAGGTCACACCCTGATATCTTGAAGATTGTTTGATACTGGTTCTGACACATTTTGTCAGTGGAAGCCCTAGTTTGATCAAATCTATTTGAATGATTTTTTTTTTATGTAAAGTGTTTTGCTGCCCATCTGTGGAACAAGAAGTAAATGTACCACCATCTGGGAACCTGAGACTAGGCTAGTAAATAGAAGACTCCTCATATCTGCAGTGGGGGGGTTGTCCTTAATATTAATTTTTAATGTCCGGTAAAAGCTATTAACTAAAATTATGAACTAACCTTGACAGAACAATAGTGATGTGATAAAGTTTATGAAATATCCTTCCTTCCTGCCAACAGAACCAGAGCTTAAAAACTTTAGGAGTAACATGAAGGTTCTTAGATTTGAGCTATAGACTGCAGTGGATGATTAATTCAGAGCTTGCAGCAGGGTCATTTACAAGTCTGAGTGTCTTTCGTTGTAGCCCTTATTAGTGATTTACCATGTTAAAGAATGTCTGCCTTTCTAGGTGCAAAACCAGCCCATATAAACATAATGAACAGTAACTGGCATATTACCTTGTATATTAACTGGGTCATATAGCAGGATTTATTGACTTGAAAAACTGATTATTAAATGAGAGAATGCAAGAGACAAAGAGAGATGGACAGTTGTCCACAGGAATGCAGGCTGCATATGACTGTACCTGTCTCAAGAGGATTACCATTATAACATATAAGGTGGGATCGACATTTTGCTGAACACTACTGTGTTGTACTTTTTTGCATTCAAACCAAGACTGTTTTTGGTTAACCAGGTTGGTGCATACCAGGTCTGCTGTCAATTACAATCTTAGGGTAATAAACCATATTCAGAAACTCCCTCCAGCCTCAAGAAGGGCACACAAGATAGACCATGGCATAACTTGGAGCTACCAATCCCAATTATCTAAGTTTAGCTTGAAGGTGGCAAGGGTGCTACTCTTCCTGACTTGTACTGAAAGTTTGTTCCAGAGGTGAGAGATACTTTGGATTTGAATCCATTTTGGTGGTGTGTCTTATTTACCTGTAGTTTAGGTCCTTTAACAGGATATTTGTAGAATCAATTGTCTTGCAAAGAAATAGGAAGTCAAGGAAGGCTGTATTGTTCACGTCCCAAAGTGCTAAACACAGATCACCATGGAGGAGTCTAAGTACAGAGAGATATGACAGTCTGTCCTGATAACCAAGTATCTTTGTGTCACTGGTCTTTTTAGTTATATTTAATAATGGATCTGATAAGTGATGATGTAAGGGGAATTACAGCACCTGTGAATCCAGAGGAGATATCTTTTGAAAATTATACGAGCCAGCTAAAGAACTTTCTGAACTACTATATGCATATGATGATCAAAAGGAATTATCAAACATGAATGCCTAGATCCAGTACAAAAGTGTCTTATGGGAGAAGTGTGTAGCCCACATATTATGATATGGAAATATTTTGTCTCCCAATAAGAAGTACACTACATTTTTTTCAGATTTAGTTTGAGACCATTTTATTTGGATCATTGTTAACACTGTCTAACACATACATGACCAGTTGTAAGCCATTGTAGGAATGAATACCACCAGCCAGTCATAGTGAGCTGCAGGTGTAGATAACCATAGGTTAAGATTGATGCCTTGAAGCTCTGAAAAACAGATGCCAGATAGCAGAGGGCCCAACACCTGGCCTTGTGGTAGAGCATTGCTATTTATTTTTCCTTTCAGAAATGGCACCTATAACTCTAACTATATTGGTTCTGTCATAAAACAATTCATTTATGCCAAAGGCCTTGTCCAGGTCCATATATATGACCATAGCTCTGTCTCTTGTTGAGTCAGGCAGGAATTTTTCCTCACCCTCCCACCCGGTTACTGTTGTGTTCTTAAACACCACTTTCTTTCTAGTTGCCTGCCCCTTATGTTAATTTGACCATATATCTCATTTCCTCTCTACTTTTACTGGCTTGTGTGAATAAGCACAAAATTATCATTTTGTGAAATCACTCCCCTTCAACCATTTAAATTTACTGGCCATCCTACTGTAGTCCATAGTACCAGAATACAAGTGACCACCCCCTTTCAGTCTACCTTGCTGTTTTAAAAATACTGACTCTCCCCTAAAACTTAACTTTTTAGACAGGTAAAACTTAAGTTACCTACTTTCAAATTTAACACCTCTAGTGCACACTGCAGTGTTAAGGATAAACCATTTTTTTCATCTTACGTTTAAGCATCCCTGAGACTAGCACTTGCTCTAAAGCCTGCTGGAAAGCACTAGGAAGTCTTAAACTGATACAAGCACTATCCTTGTGAATAAGGAGAAATTAATCGTAGGCACTAAACAGCCTATAATTGCAAAGTACCTTGCTAAGGTAAGGGAAAACAGTTCCTGTACTTTAAAAAAAATAAAAAAAGCACTAAACCAGGCATGTCCAAGGGTCAGCTTTCGGTGATTTCTCCTGTCCACCTGGTGAATCTGGGCATACTGGGGCAATGTAACAATTGCCTCATGTATAAAGACAACCCTCTCCTCCTACCATCCAATACAACAACCTGCGAGAGATGCATTTACATAGCCAAACTGGAAGCAAAGCTCTCTCCACCCAAGATTGTGCTAGACAGTCAAGAGGAGAAGGTTAACACCTGCACTATACCTCAAACAACACATAGCCCTTCTAAACCCACACCACCAACACCCTCACATAGCAACACTAAACCCTCATATGCGGATGCCCTTAACAGTAACCTGTTCAAGCAACAAGGACCTCCGAAGTTGAAACACAAACAAACACCAATCATAACCAAAGTGTCACACAGCTCACAACACCAGTGTGCCTCCCAACAGTAGCTCCTAAAGGCAAGACAACGTACCCAACACTTCAGTCATAGCTGACTCTATACTCAGGCACACTGATGTCCCACTCACCAGGCTGAACAAGGAGAAAATTACAGTCAGCTGCCTGTCGGGTGCCAGGATCCGCCACATAACACATGCACTCAAGTCACTCCACAAGTACAAATATGACTCTGTCATTGTCAATGTTGGAGTGAATGACTTCAGACGTACCTCCCTGGACTACATGAAAAGAGACATGGAAGAGCTCTCGGATCAGGTGGCCCAGGCAGGTATGACCCTAGCCCTGAGTAGCATCCTACCTTTGCCCAGAACGATACCACAATATAAGGACAAAATGATTGACTTCAACAATTGGCTTAACTTCTGGTGTCATTCAAAGGGGATCCAGTATCTGTCTGCCTGGGATGACATGGTCAACAGACCACGAGGTTTTCCCAGAGATGGTCTGCACCTGTCACCCCTGGGATTCAAGTTACTGGCGAAAGCTCTTGCAACCCCTATAGTGTCTTTTTTAGGCAAAGTTCAAAGGACAAAACCACCACCATAACAGGTACAAGCATGCAAAATCGGAAGGTGATGCTACTCAATGCTAGAAGTCTAAACCTCAAAATGCACTCTCTCGAGGCACTCCTAAAAATGGAGAAAATCGATATCTGTGCAGTAACTGAGACCTGGTATAAGGCTCCAGAGATCACCCCTGCAATACCAAGCTACAACTCTTACCACACTTTTCTGCACCAAACCAGGACTGAAACACTAAAGGTGGAGGAGTGTCCATATTCACCAAGGATATTCACACCACCAGGCTAGTTGCCCAACACAATGCGTCTGAAATTCTCCAGGTGCAACTAACACTAAGTAAGACTGCAATCCAAATTGTAACTTGCTACAGATCCCCCACCATGCCCCAAGATTCTCACTACACCTTTCTAAACATACTGGAAAATATTAAGATACAACCAAACACCCTAATACTGGGTGATTTCAACTATCCTGCCATTAACTGGGAAAACTACTGGTGCACCAACACCTTTGCCCAACGGTTCTTGGAATTCATAAATTCCAATGCCCTGGATCAACTAATCCATAGTCCCACCAGGGGCTCCAATATCCTAGACCTGATCATTACCAACATGGGAAATCAATGCACCACACCCTATGGTCACCCACTTATTGGACAGGTCTGACCATAAGCTAATCACCCTTGACATCCACATCCCACCCCCACCCCCCAGTAAGGAAACCTCTGTAAAAAAAACTTCTCCAAAGCCAACTTCGTGCTACTCAAGTCAGAAGTGACAAACCTCATGACAGCCATGCAGACGGGAACTGAAAGTTTGACTGCTGAATCCTTCACTAAGGCACTGTACAAGCACATCCACTCGTGCATGAATTGTGCCATCCCAAATAGAACCAAGATGCTCTCCTCCAAAAAAAGGAAGCCAATCTGGCGGTCCCCTGCCATAAACAAACTTTACAACACAAGGAAGAAACTGTTGCAGAAAAGAGGAAAATCCCAGGATGCAAAAAACTCCCTTAACAGCTTCAGTAAGAAGCTGAGATCCCTCATAAAATCTTCCAAAGCTAGTTACGAAAATAAAATTGTCAAAGATTTCAAAGACAACCACAATACATTCTATAGCTATGTCAAGAATCTAAATGCCAATGCTCAGATCTGCTGTGAGCTACAACAGAATGGTATTAAATATACTGATCCCAAGGATATTGCCAATATCCTGGCAGATCAATTCAGTGCCAACTTCACCCCCCTCTCACCCCCTAAAGGGCCCATCTCAATACTGAAAGATTGCCAAATTCCAGTGATAATGGCCACACAGGTAAAAAAACGCACTCTCCAAAGCTAAGAATACAGTAACCATGGGACCAGACGACATCCCGGGCTGTGTACTACATGAACTACAAAATGAACTGGCACCTCATCTAAGTGTCATGTTGAATCATAGCCTCACCTCAGACTTCATGCCCACTGAGTGGCGCACAGCTACAGTTATCCCACTCCACAAGGGGGGATCCACCTTGAATCCTGGGAACTACCGCCCCATCAGTCTGACGAGCCTGATCTGCAAGGCCATGGAACGTATTATCATGGAACTTATAAACAAAGACATTGGCAACCTTCAAACATGGGACCCCATCCAGTTTGGGTTCATGAAGGGCCGATCTTGTCTCCTGAACCTGATTGCCTTCTTCGAATCAGTCTCCAGAGCTGTGGACGAGGGTAAGGTTGTCCACACAGCCTAGCTGGACCTCGCCAAGGCCTTCGACATCATCCCCCACTCTGGAATGCAATTATTTAAGCTGGGCATTAACTCCTACGTCACTTGATGGATTGCCAACTGGCTTACTGACAGAACCCAAACTGTAAAAGCAGCTGACTCCAAATCCAGCTCCAGACAAGTGACAAGTGGAGTACCTCAGGATTCAGTCCTGGGACCGCTTTTGTTTGGCATCTACTTCTCTGAAGTACAGGCCAACACTAAGGGACGCTGGCTAACAAAGTTTACAAATGACTGCAAACTGGGAGCCATTATTGAATCCCCAAATTATGTGGATATTCTGCAAAAGGGCCTTACAGAAAAAGATGTTTCGTGCCAGAGCCATGGGTTCAAGCTCAATGACAAGAAATGTATAGTTATTCCCTTTGGGAAAAAACATGTACCCGTGAATTACCATACAGGTGGCAGTACACTAAACACCGAAAGTGTGATAACAGACTTAGGGACACAGGTGGACAGTTGTCTCACCTTTGATAACCACATTGCCACAGCAGTCAGGAAATCCTTCTATGTGGCACACCTCATCACTAAGGGCTTTTCATCCAGAAAAAAGGAGGCAATTGTCCCACTATACTCATCCCTCATTAGACCCATTATAGAATACAATGCCACGTTTGGTATGTACCTCTCAAGACAACTGGAAAGGCCGCAGAAAAACCTCACTAAAAGAATCACAGGCCTAAAGCAGTTGCCCTACGCTGACCATCTAAAAAAAACTCCAGCTATACTCTGTCGCATATCATCTACTCAGAGGCAATCTCTGCTTAATATACAAGGCCATGTCAAACCCAGAGCTGTTGGACATGCTACACTTAAAGAAATCCCAATTCCCTCAGAGCCGCACGCTCCAGGGATCTAGACCTTGTTATCACAATGAACAAAACATGCTGGAGGGATAGGTTCCTGACCCAGAGACTCCCCAGACTCTGGAACAGACTGCCCATACATATCAAGTAGAGTAGCTCTTTGACCCTCTTCAAAAGGAACCGTGATGACTGGATAGGATATAGAAAATTCACTCCGGGGATCACGTCAGTCACCCTACTAGACAGGGGTCCATGGAAATAAATATTGTGGGAAGAAATAGCCAGGGAATTGTTATGGCTAGGCTTGTATAGGACCTAGGGCCGATAGCCTTGTACCAACCTATGAACCTATATGTTGTATGAACTATAAAATCACTGTTCACTACTTTGGTGACCTTTGCAAAGTAATTAATTAGGTTTCAGAGGCAGGGTTTTCCTTTGGCAAAGGTGAATTAATGAGGTTCCAGGTTTAAGAGATTTTCAAAGTCCAGGTTAATGAGATCTATGCTAACACGTTCCATGACTTAATATATGAGGTACTGAGACTAATGGTTCTGTAGTTACTGGTGTCTGCGGTTGGATCACCCTTGTGTAATGGCATTACAGTGGTTGTTTTATAGATTTCAGGAATGTAACCAGTGGAGAAGCGTAGAATATAGAGGTGAAATAGGGATTCAGTTTGCCCATATTTGTTACCCTTAATCAGGCAACCTAGTATATTATCAGGGCCCATTTATGAGGCGGTGCTAGCTTTTGAGAGTGCTGAAGGACCCATTCATAGTAATTAGACTGAGTGGCTGGGACTGTGGAATAATCATAACTGTAGGTTGAGTAAGGGTTTTACTATAGTTTCCTTTGATTCAGACTCTGTGACATTGTGGACAAAATCCAAACATTGCTGGATGTTAGTAAATTACTTCTGGACATATTTAAAGCAAGATTGTTATTTCTGGTTTCAATGGTTATTTTAAGTTCATATTCAACCTTTGCTTCTAGTAATGGTGCTAATAAGCTCTTTGCTAGTTTACTTAATCATGCTCTTAAGATGGCCTGAATGAGACCTTTTATAATTAAATCATTTATTTTGTTATATAGTTTATTTATATGAATATTCAAGCACTGGATACTTTTTATTATTATATTTGATGCGGATGCAGGCTGCCTTATCAATGCAATTATTTAAGTGGGAGTAGAAGTCACAGGTATATGTGGCAACTTTTGTGGTGGGGTCTGTCAGAGGAAGTTTTCAGTGAAATAAATTTAGGTCATCATGCAACTAAAGAAGGATTCTTCTGATTTATTTTGAGAAATCCCTAAACCTGAGGTGTTTGATTGGGAAATACACCAGTTTTAAAGAAAAGAATCACTGTTTATGGTTTGAGTTAAAGAGGGAAAATTATAAATACAGATGTGGGCAAGACTAGTACATATTTATGAGGGCATGATCAAAGATATTTGAGCCCCTAGCAGGATAGCTAACTATTTGTATAATGAAGTTAACATTTTTAATGTCAAGGAAACACTGGGTTTACTTACCACTGGTGGCAAAGGTCAGATAGTTTATAGATGGATAGCTGAAATCTCCCAAATAGAAAGGTGTTTGAATTAATCAGGGGTTTGGCTAAGGCACTAAGGTGGTCATTATATTCAGAAGGGAATATTAAGTGTTCTATAGCTATACAATAAATTGCAATTAATAGTATTTGGGGTGATTTGGACATCTAAGAATTCATATTTGGGGTCTAAAGGTGATTATCACTGACAAATACTAATAGTCTCTGGCAACTGCCAGAAGGTCTAAAGACATGATGAGCAATTAATCCATGTATTTTGGGGTGCACTTTTACTGGTTTGAAACCATGTCTGTGTTACTGTGCACATATGAGGGTGTTCATGTTGTAAGAGGTCTCTGGGTTCAGGTAAGTTAAGACTTCTGGCATTCAGTAGTCACTGTAATGAATTCCAAATTAAGCATTATTAGTTGGGTTGTCCAGCAGATGGTCTCTTCCTAAAAAAACAAAGGGGCAGCAAAGGCTTTAACCAGAATGCATATGCCATGGTGAGAGAGGTGCAGACTATCCCTGGCAAAGCTAGAAAGGCTTGTCAGCCATTTTTTTTCAAGATGACACACACTGGATTTATTTATTTTTATGTATTTGTCCTTTGTTGATCAGGTTAGCCCAACTAGGCTAGTGCCCCCTTTTCAGGGAAAACCTGAAATGGTATTTATACTACCAACTGAGGAACTTCTCCTAATCCTTGGAGATTCTAGAAGGCAGAGGAAGGTACTTACAGCAGCAAGGAAGAGGCCTAAGGGAAGCAGCTGCATGGAGGAGGACAGAAAAACTATGGAAAGTTTGGAGGTGGAGAAGGAGAATTTGGAGAAAAATTTCTCTGATGTGGAGTATCAGAATGTAAACAAAGATTCCTGTGTGTTGGATGTCACAAGTGAGCAGCATTTAGCTGTCTCAGTGGAAAAGGAAGTAAGAGTCTGCTGGAATGGTGGAGAAAACAGAACAGGAGGACTTGCAGATGATGATCTATTAAAAAATAATTAAGCAGGATGATCTGGGTGACAGTTCTGCTGTTTCATGGTGTGAGATGGCAGACTACTTTTTCTGAACTACAGAGATTGGCAATGTGCAGAAGGAATCAGGTGATGTGGCCACAGAGAATACAGCAGTAACATAAAATAAAAGCTGAAAGCAGCAACAAACTGAGAAGTTGCCTGGTTTTGTGGCAACATATAAGGCAGTAAAGTAAAACACATACAGCAGTGGCAGCAGGCAAAAAAGGAGAGCAGCAACAAACTAAGTAAAACGGTTTTTAAAAAGAAGAGACAACTAACTGTGGAGAGTAAGAACAGAAAAATGATACTGTAATAGACATATTATGGATGGGACAATCTGGTAAATCTTCAGAGTACTGAAGCTCAAGAAAGTTGGTCTTTTATACATTGGGACACAGACGGTTTGTGACTTAACATTTGAAACTGGAGGAATGATGCTGGCATTTTTGGAACTGTGTAACAAAAAGGACATTGATCCATGCAACAATTATTTGTTTTTCTTGTAGTAACGTAAATACCAAAAAATGTTACTTTGCCGTTTAGAACTGATGAACTAGAAAAAGAAGATGTTAACAAATACATGCCAGGTTTGTGTAAAACTTTTTATAATATTGTAAAAGTTGGAGATGAGGGAAGCTTATGGAATGGAGGGTGGAGATTTGAAGCTGTTTTGAAATGTGAAAAAAAAATATGGTGAAACACTTAAGTGTTACTTTTGTGGCTGGTCATAGAGGGACACTGAGATATGCTGGTCAGCCTAAATCATTTTTCTTTTGTGGAGACTATTCTTTTTTAATTAATGATTGTGTCAAGGGACAATGTAACCAGTGTGTGAAGAAACAACATACAGCAAGAAGGTGTGTGCCTGAATAGTTGGCAAAACAATGGGGGGGGGGGGGCATTTTTGGATGGATTGTCAAGAGCAAACAATAAATAATTAAAAAGAAGGGAAAACAGAAGAAAACATATACAAGGAAGGACAGAAATAGGCTGTGGAAGAGGTTGAACTAGGTGATGAAGAAACCGTAGAAGAAGAAAAATGAGGAGAGAGAGGGTGTATGCAGGAAGAGAGGTCAACAGAGTGACAGACAACTAATTTTTTTGAAATTCTAGCCACTGAAAATCTGATTTTGAGCATCAATTATTATTTCTACATAAACTCAGGAAAAATTAAATGGGGGAAAATCAGGAAAAATTAAATGGGGGAAAAGAGTAAAAATAAGAAAATGAAAATTTAAAAATATTTCCACCAAACTTAAAATGAAGGAAAATCAACAATTTTTAGTGTACTTTCGGTAAATGTGAAACATATTATTAACACTGTAAGAAGGCTAGGGATACTGGAATGGTGTGCTAATTGTGATGTGGATGTTATTCTGTTAGCGGATATAATATTCCTGACAAGTAAAGAAAGACTGCAAACAGAAAAATTGTGGGGTGGAAATATAACACAGAATTTAGGAAGTGAAGGTAGTTCTGCAGTGGCTGTTTTGTATTAAACTCAGTGAAATGCTAGATGTAACACTGGTAAAGACGGGATGGTTAACTGCTGTGGATGCAAGAGGAAGATAACATGTTTATAGAATTATACAATATATGCATATATAACTATTAAATACAGAGGGAGAGAATCTGTTTCATCAAATATAGACTGTGGTGATTGATATAAAAATTATAACTGCAGGATTCTTTAATTGTGATTTAAGGGGAAAACATTAAAAGAAAGGGAAAGATGTAAAAAAAATAAAGGAAGGTATAAAATGTGGCAATTTAGCTAACTGGAACAAAAGTCAATGGACTTATAGAAGTAGAAGATGGATCTGAAATTTATTTACTTTTTTTATTATCAAAAAGCTTGCTGACAGTAGATGGTGATCCACTTGTGGTGGGTTTTTCAGATCATTTATTAATATGGATGGTGTTGATGCAAGAAAGGGAATACATTAAAATAGGTAAGGGAATAAAAAGAATAAATGATAAACAATGGGATTACGTGGCAGAGTGGGAAGTATTACAGTTATTGAAGAATTATACAAGCATGAAGGACTTCTATACAAATTGACCTGAATGGTAGAATGAATTTAAAAACAAATATAAAAAGTGTTTTTCAATGGCAGGGTGATATAAGAAAGAAAGAGAACGTAAAGTATGGGAAATGTATTGAAACAAACTACAGCATTTAGAGAATAATGCAAAAGAGTATTATGATATAGACAATAAATATATAAATGAAATTGAAAAAAATTAAGACATTATTGTTTAGGTAGAGATATTATTTTCAAGAGAGAAGGGAAGAGGTATCTGCATATTTGGGTAAAAAAAATACAGGAGGATATTATATTATGAGGGAAATGAAAAATGCAGAGGAGAGGCAAAAAAAGCAAAAGAGAAAATTATGAATATTGCAGTACAGCATGTGGAAAAATGGCTAAGATTAAAAGATGGAAAAATGAGAAAGAATGGAAAGTAAAAAAAAAAATCCCATAACAAGTTGAGGAAGATTTGAAAAATAACTTACTATTAGTGAAGTGGATTAAGTACTTAGGAAAGTAAATGCTGATTCAGTATCAAGCAAAGATGGTATAGGGTATGAAATGAACAAGAAACTGATGGAGAGTTATATTGTAAGATGTTAAAATTAATATGGAAGAAAGATGAAAAGAATGAACTAAAAATTGGAGACTGACCACACTAAATAGCACAGATTATATTTTTTACTAGAATACTACACAGAAGAATGGAAGGGAGGATGAGAGATATTATGGAAGAAAGAATATATAGTACAAAAGGGAAGTGATGTCAAGAACTGTTATTGTTTGTGACAGAAATT
The DNA here is from genome assembly GCF_019279795.1 of Protopterus annectens. NCBI lineage: Eukaryota > Metazoa > Chordata > Ceratodontiformes > Protopteridae > Protopterus > Protopterus annectens. Next base: position 568,533,555 of record NC_056749.1, read on the forward strand.
GCATAAGATATTATAAGTGAGAGAGAGGATGTGAAAGTTATGGTAGGTGATACAAGCAAGACATTTGATATAGTAGGATGGGATACCTCATGGGATGTCATGGAGGAGTATGGGAAAGGTAACAGAATTAACTGTGTGTGTATGCCAGCATATCAAAATAATAGTGAGACTGTTAATGAATGGGTGGCTGAGTAAAGAAATATGCATGACGTGTGGTATAAGATAACGATGTCCCATTAGTGGAATATTGTTTGCATTGGTGAAAAATGCTATAGCGAGTGAGGTAGCTTATAAAATGAAAAATGCTAGATATGTGATGCAAAAGTAGGTGGTGATAAAGGCAGTTTTGACATATACAGATGATATAGTTGCAGTTGCTAAGAATAAAATATAGGTAAGGGAAGTGTTTATCTGAATGGACGTTTAAAGGAAATGGGAATGATGTTAAATACAGTTAAATTAAGGGTTTGGGTGATGTGGTAAAAGTTGGGGATGTGTATTTTTCAATGAATGAAGTGTCTTTGGTTGGAATACAATTTGTGGAAAATGTAGTTATGATGCAATTAGGCAGTTTGATAAAAGAAATCAAAGCAATAGTGGATGATATACAGATTAGCATGTAGGAAAAAAGTTTATCTGGTAAATTTGATATTAATGGGAAGAACAGCATACATGTCAGATAGTTACATGATGCCAGTAAATATGAAAAGGAAATTCTGCAACTGGCATCTTCTCTCATATGGGGTTCAAGGTTAAATACAGTGAAAAGAGGTTTGTTGTATACAAGTAAAGATGAAGGGGGACTGGAGTTACAAAATACAGTTGTTTATTCTGCTTCTTTAAACTTGTAAAGAGTACTAAAGTGGGTAAAGGAAGAGAACGACAATTTTAATAATGATAATGTTTAAATATAAGTACTAAAAATTCTGGGAGATGGTGAGAATAAGAAAAAGATTATGTAAAAGAAAACATTAAAAATTATCAAGAAAAATACTAACATGGAAAATAACAAAAAAAAGATGATACAGAGAAAGATACAAGGAGATGGTATAATAATTTGATGAAAAATATTATGAAAGTCCATGGGAAAATTTACCAGAAGATGTGACGAAATTCATTAAAGTAAGAAAAAGTGGTACACCAAGATGGTAAAGTGTCAGGATTTCTATGGAGAGTGACAATAAATACTTTACCAGTAAAGGGGAATATGCCATATAAACAGAAAGTGGAAATATTGGTATTTATTTTGTGGGGAGGAAGAGAAAACAGAACTTTTTTTTTTTTTCTAAGTGTAAAAAGTGGTGAAGTTCTCAAAAAAGGTTTGTGAAGAAAAAATTTCTGAGAATATTGATGACATACAATAGATATGAATAAGATTATGTAAGGATATTATAAGGATAAGAAGAAAGAACATGTCAGAAGGGTTGATAAGAATTTATTTTATGTAATATGGGTTATTTGGAATTAAAGACTGAATGAAATTTTGTTCAACTGGAAATGGATTTTGGCAGATATAGCGTAAAAAAATTTACATTATTGATGTGGAGAAAGGAGTGAGGGTCAGTTATGGAAGAATAACAATGAAGATGTTACAGGAAAATGACAGTTCAAAAAATATAAACATAAATATGTGTGTGTGTATGTGTGTGTGTGTGTCTTTAAATATGTACATTTTGTAAATATGCAAATAATGTTTTTATGTTGTGTTAAACAAAGGACTCCTACTCTTTTCAATAGGTGCCACGAGATCTTTTACATCCACCTGAGCTACAAGCAAATCAAGCAGATGGGACTTCAGTTTAACATCTCAACCAAAAGGAAAGCACACTGAAGTTCAGCACCTCCCTTATGCTGCACTGCAATATCAATAGTCCATCTTCTTGGTGTAGGTTTAGAACTCACAAGCTTCTGCATTAAAGTTGAGCGTGCTACCTGTTGCACTACTGACATTGCTAGCATCCCCCAAGAATGATACCACCTACATAAACCAATTATTAAAGCCTATTATCTTACGTTTGAATGTCATCTTTCTGGCTGATGGCAAAATACCACTCACCATCGCCTTTTTTACCTCATGCAGTATCAGATAACTGCCTCCTTCCACTGTTTCATGATGTCTAGTATTTTGTATTTCCTCTGGCTAGAGTGCCTAATATCATTCAACTTCATATGAACCTCTACCATGTCATATTTGTAAGGATGGGGATATCCAAGACTTGATCCTGGCTCCTGAAAGAGAACTAACCATTGCCCTGTTCTTCCCAGCCTGTTGATGCTGGTGTCTTTGTATGATGCCCAAAAGAGTCGACTATTCTTAAAGCATTATCTTGTGAGGATGCACTCTCAGTGAGTCTTAAGGGTATGCAGTCTACACCTTTGTAACTTTTGGAAGTTTGTGTACTGGTATGGGTATGCAGAGTGTTGATGGATGTGTTTCTATGTAAGCAAATGGCTGAAATTTCTTAAGCCTTGGTCTGGGAGACTTAGATTGTGTTCTGTTTAATAACCTCAGTGTGCTATTACAGTGAACATGTTCTGCACTGTAGTTGTGTTTCTGTGTTGTGCTTACTGAATGTGTTTTGAAGGGAAAAGTTAACCTATTCAAGTTCAGTTAATACTTAACATCTGTCATGTGTTGAACCATTGAGAGGTAGCAATAAAGAGTTTTTGGTAAGCATGAGGCGGTTGTTATAGTGCCTCAAATAGCTGATGCTATCAGGCTGGCACAGAAGGGAAGAGCTGACTGGGACTACAAAATGGCCAGTGCAATCGAAAAGATATGAAAATACATGATAGCTTAATAATGTACCTTTGGTATACAACAGAAAGGTGTAACAGAATGAACTGGAAAATTACAGTAATATGGGATTTGGCTAATGGAAACATTAATAAACACTATGGCCATTTTAGACTGTGGGCACAGTAAGTGCACATGTATAAACATGTAGAAGTGACAGCAGTATCTAGCAGCAGTAATCAGTAACAGGTGACACATTTAAATCCGATAGTCTTACACAGTAGTCTCAGGTATAGCCACGGACAGCAATACCTTACATTTCCTTAACAGCTGAGCAGTTGGTAGGGGCACAAGTCATCAAAAGTTCAATTATGTGCAGTCAAATAGCTGAAATAATAGGCTCATTTGGTTTCTACCTGACTAGTAGCAACAATGAACAGAAGACAGTCTATCACTATAGATCCAGGTACAGTAACTGTACAGCAATAGATGTAGGTAGTGTAAACAGATGGTTCCAAGTGCAGTAATTTTAAAGCAAAAAGAATGCAGTAACAATAGAGCAATCAACACAAACAGAAAACATGTACTAGATAGTGTAATCCAGTAGTGTCTAGTGCAGTAGCATAGAGCAGTAATTTTAAATGATTTAACAGCAAAGCAGTCTGCAGCAAGCAGGAATGCAACAACACAATGAACAAATGTGCAATCAGTAGACAAGAGATAACTGAATTTGGTTTCTACCTAGCTAATATCAGTAATTAGCAACCTTGAAAAATTACCTGCAATTGTAATAATGACAGTACATAACTACCTTGGATATTGCTAGTAATGGCAGCAGTATAACCGCAACAAGACATAACAGAGCAGTGTTACTTAACAATGATAACACTACAATCATCAGAGCAGTGCTAACTTCAGTGATGCAGCAGGATGAAGTACAAGCAGTAAGTTAATAAGTTAAATAGTGAGATGAAGATTTCTGCTGTGTGTAAAAAAAGCAATAGCGAAATCAATCACGATAGAGCAACTAGGCAGAAAAAGAGAAGGCAGAGAAATTTATATGGCTTAGAACAAGGCTGTAGAGGTTGTTATAATTGTTGTAGATAAGGTTCTTCTAAGATTAACACCTATTTGTGTAGAGCACTAAATGTGCAAAGCTCCAGGAATGTAAATGTCTGCAAGGTTTCACCACTGCAGAAACTGGTCAAATGAAGTTAAGCCAGTGCCATCACAGAAGCTGCCCAAGCAAAAACAGGCACTTCAATCCTTCACTGAAGTCCAAGTTCAAATTTACACAGAGGCCTCTACTATCCTCAGAGAACAGAAGACTCCACGCCAGGTCCTATGAAGCTGGCAAAGCCCTTGAGGTGCACTGAATCAGTAAGATCCCAGATTTAGCAGGGCTTCATGATTTTCTCCTCCTCTTCTGTAGACTCGTTACCTTCTCTGGAATGTTTGTTTGATCACTGTCATCAGTCCAGCACTGAAGAGCATATAGGCTTTTCTTCTTGGACATTGTTGCTCGTCTCCCTTAGGGATGATAACACAACTAGGTGAGACTTGAACCCACAGTCCCTTACTTAGAATGTCTGTATGTCATCCATTAAACCACTTTGGCTCTCCCCTTTGAAAATAAATCCATTCACTGGTGCACCATGATGCCCACAGCTCAGTTCCTAGATATACTTTTTTTATTTTTAATCTGACATTTGTGCTTCAGCAAGATATATATGTATATATATATATATGTATATATATGGTTCTACCTCACATAACCGAAACACCAAAACACCGACAACGCAATCACCGAAACCACATAACCGACAGTACAAAAACACGAAATTCCACATGCCCGACAACGAAATAACCGACGGTACACAAACACGAAACCTCATACACTTCACACACCACAATCAACAACCAAAACACATTCCCCGTCCAGAAACCACATACACAACACAAGCACACCAAAATCCATACAAACCCACAGTAAACCTCACATACACAACTACCTACAACCCTAACCCAAACCCAAACCCTAACCCTAAGGTCCGTCACTACCGGACACTTACCTGGCCCGGCTCCTAACCCTAACTCACTTATCCCGCCCCTAACCCAAACACAATCACTACCGCACTTACCTGACCGCTCCTAACCCTAACTCACTTATCCGCCCCTAACCCAAACACAATCACTACCGCACTTACCTGACCCGCTCCTAACCCTAACTCACTTATCCGCCCTAACCCAAACACAATCACTACCGCACACTTACCTGACCCGCTCCCTAACCCTAACTCACTTAACCCACCCCTATCCACACTTACCTTACTCGCACCCTAACGTCCGTCACTACCGCATACTTACACAGCCTTTTCCCATGTCGGCATCCTCGGCCTGGGTGCTTTCATCCGTCGGGTCGGTCTTCTGCTTGTCGATCTTCTAGGTCCTGTCGCGTCGGTCTTCTGCGCTGTCGATCTTCTGGGGCTCGCGATTTCCCTGTCGATGTTCGCGTGTCGTTAAAGTGAGGTAGAACCATATATATATATATATATATATATATATATATATATATATATATATATATATATATATATTTTTTTTTATAGGTTCATAGGTATATATTAGGCTAAAGTCCACCAGGGCCTTTATAAGGCTAGCTGTGCAGTCCAACCTAATTGTGTCTTTGTGTATCATTGGTGCTTATTAGGAGGGGGAATATTAGTTAGGAAGCTTCTAGAGGGTATGTGGGGGGGGTATGTTAGCTTGGGCATTACTGTGTGTCAATATCTATTACAGACATTGAGGCCAGACTCAGGGTGAATTTCTGATTTCCCATCCACTTGTCAACATTATGCTCAAATATGGTTAGGGCTGGACTCTGCTTCACATAAATGGATAGCCTGTTCCAGAGCATGGGTATCCTCTAAGACACATATCTGTCTTGCCAACCTGTCATATTTATGTCATAAGCAACATTTAAATAATTAATCATTAAACAATTTGGATCTAGTATTTCTAATGCTGTTCATTTTGCAGATGTGCAAAATGTCAATCAGAAATGGATTTAAGGATGCCTTGTATGCTTGGCACAGATTGCCTTTCAGTAACCTGTAACAGACTGAGTACACAGACAGAGCTTTGAGGCAATCCATATAGACAATGTTTTTATACCCTGGATTCCCCTGATAAGGAGCCCCTATTATTGTTGCAGCTGTTGTATATGCCTGGTCAGGTAAATACCAAAGGGGCATTATACTTAATGATGGCTCTGATGAGGGCTAGATAAAGTGGCATTATGACTTGCTGGACCTGGATGTTTGCTTTCACTTATAAGTTGGGTGACATAGAATGATTTTCTTGCTATCTTGGTTACATGTTCTTCAAAAGCCAGATTATGGTCTACATATATTCCCAAATCCTTGACTATACCAAGTAAATTATTTTGAATGTCTTATTGATGCAGTAAGTAGCCTGGGTGGCAGTTTTCCCAAAAGGCACTGTAACGCATTTGTTGGCTTTGAGTTTTAATCCATGTCTTTGGCACCAGTTACTTGTTTGTGTTAGACCCTCCTGTAAGATGTTCATGTCATGGATGGAATCTATGATACCTCCCAATTTGCAGACATCTGTAAACTTGGTCAGCCAAAGATCTGATAAACATAATGTAATCACTCTTCTTAGCCACTGTGTGTGATCCCCTCAGGGAACAGTGTGCCTATTAACATGTTTTTCTTTTTCAGATGAGGGTGTCAGATTGCATCTTTATATATCTCCATCCTTAGCTGTCTGTCCTTCCATCTTAATATTCCCAAAGCTTCCTTTCTTCCCAAAGTCCAATTCACGTTTTTTTTTTTTTGTTCATTCCTTCTACCCCACTCTGTGGCCACTATACCTTTAATTACCTGTGAACAAGTGTACATTGTACTGTTGCAGCGTGCACTGGAGGTTCTTGTCGGCAGAGGATATGTCGCCAGAAGACTGCTTTCTTCATCCTACTACCTGCGGAGGTTGCCGCAGATTAGGTAGTAATGCAGTAACCAGATCACACACCTAAGCAGTGGTGCACTTCTGCTGCTATGTTACATTGAGGCCCCTCTGTCCATTTTATAAATGTCCAGCATCTGGGACTGTTTCGCATGGGCTTCTCTTTATTTGCTGGCACATGGTTACTTTACAAGTGCAGTTGTACTTCACTGTATCATTGTACAGTCCAGAACCTATACTGATGGTTAAACTGAGAGTATCTGGTTTATTTTGGACACATGGGACATTTTTTATATCTGTATAGCTGGGGATAGAATGATGCCCTGTAAGTGGGTTGTGTCGAGGTTACAGGAGTAGGAGTATCATAACTGATGTCCGTACGTATTGCGCCAATTAACTGTAGTTATACACATGTGTAGTAACTGGAAACCTACTTTCCTAAATTCCTATATCGGTCCTTTCACAGCTATTAACAGATTTAAGTACACAATTATTTCATTTTGGCAGATGGCTATCTTATAGCAAACCTTAAAAAAACAACTTTTCTATACAATCATGACACTACGCGGTTTTGATTTACATTACTTAGGAACAGACAAGAACATAAGTTTGAAATAGTTACCGTACTATCTTAAGTTTAGGAAAGGAGTGCTGTTTAGATGTAGCCCACTAAGAATCGTTACAGCAGCATATGCACTCCATGCAGGCACCAACTGACCACTTAATGAAACCCTTTATAGTCTTCTGTCACAATAACGAAGGCACCGTCTAAATCAGAAGTATGAAAATCAGATGTTTTGCTATACTTTGCAAAGCCTGTAATTGCAAAGCATTAAAAGAGCTCTGGGTTCTTTGTTAAATGTGTGCCTCGTCAATGAAAAGCACAGCGGGATTTAAATGCTATCACAGTAAACTGGTCCTTGGTTAAAGATTTACAAAAAGAAGTCTGACGGAAGGATTAAGAGGTTTTAGTTATGGGTCCCACACAGATGTACAAGTGGCAATAACAGTGTCACTGGAGTGAATGGTGATTATCAGATGACAGGCATTTTTTTAACTTTGCATGTTGGACATTGACTACTGACTGATGCCTAGATAAGAGTATACATAAAGTAAAAACTACACTTGGGAAAAATGATTAGCTGGTTGACTGTGATCTAACATGTAGGCAACATGGAAACAAAGGGCTTTGTTTGCAACAGTAAGAGAAAACAAGTATTTGTGAAAGCTCTCTGTCCACTTGTAGTGCAGCTATTGTGGTTTTCTAAATGACAAGGATTTCATTTGGTTTTCCAATTACTTACTGACAGAAGAGTAGTAAGTAGGCACCTCTCCCTGGCAAATGAGTTATTGCATAATTTATTTACATTTGTAGACAGAGAAAGTTTGTCTGGATCAAAGACCTATTTCATCAGAGGCCTGGGGAGAAAAGCTCAACAAAAAATTATACAGCGTCATAGATTAGTACAAAGAATAATGTCTGCATATGAGTGGAGCAGCGTGCTTTTTTCCCAATAATGCAAATTATCTCTTACATGAGACATTATGCTCCTCAGGAGTTTGGCAACAAAGAGCTGTACAAGTTTGTTTTAAAATACTTAAAGCAACTATTTTAAAAAGATAAATCCATCATCTGGTGCTTTTGATATTAGACTCAAATTTTCATCACCACTGGTTTTGCAGCTCTTCTTTATTATCCAAGTGTTGAAAAATGTACCCCTCTGTCTTGGAAGGTGGTTTTACATAACCACTGTAATCTGTCATTTTAGAGGGGAAAAGCAAAAAGACACTGTTTGCCTGGATTTGGAAAAGGCAATTGCATTTATAATGCAACAGATCAGTCACAATGTTCAAATGTGACAAACTGGAAAAATGCAAACTAATGATGAACAGATGAAATTCAGGCTCATTTTATTGGCCCAGGACTATAATGCAGTACACACTTTAAAAAAAGCTTACAAACTAAAGAACGCTAATAATTATCTTTCCCAAATCTTTCATTGTAAGAGTAGTCA